>NC_056737.1:474432889-474462835 GCF_019279795.1 Protopterus annectens | reverse complement strand
TTTTCTATAGGAAAAGAGCACATGGATTTTCTAAATAGTAGTATGTAGATATGGTTTTCAATTACCAGTCAACACCCTTTCAAATGTAAGCGCTCTCTGGCTTATTTCCCCCGTTGTGACCTTTTTGTTCATTGGTTTGAAACTTAATACCCTATTATGTTGGCTTGCCACCATACTTCAGCTCTTATTCTGACGTCATATCTGTTAATACCTTTTTATAGCACTCCTCGCAGTTGGGAGGTTAGACCTTTCATGTTTCCTTCAGAAGGGTATGGGATGCTCAAAAACCTTGGATGCTTTAAAGCAGCAGTTTATTTTGTATTCATGCCAAATGGAATTACCGTATGTGTTGCTATATGAAATTTGATCAAGCCAGTCATAAGCATAAAGCTATGTGCTTTAGAGCCAGTCCTCCTGTTAGCCAGACCTGTTTTGTTCCCCTTTCCTGTGTATTCCCTTTTGAAGGTGAGAGTTTCCTGGAAAAGGCTGTCCTAAAGATCATTTTAGTGGTGGTTGTGCACCCTTACCAGCATCCTGGCAGTAGTGGTAGTTTGTCACAAGCCCCTGCACTGGACAAGAGATAAATGACCATGGTCACAGTAACTGATCCTTGTGTGAGTGTACTCCACTGTCCACTTGTTAAAAGGCTTACTGCATTAAAGTGTCTTGTTGGCTGAATACCTGCCCTGGTGTATTTGTACTGCTTTTCCTTCAAGGGATTGTTTAATTGGACAGTCACAGTCCACTCCAGCAGATGTCCAAGCAACTATTCTATTTCTTGTTGCCTGGGCCATAGTCATGGCTTTAATCCCTCTTGCAGTGGAAGCGGTCGAATTGAAATAAACCTCTTCTAAATATGTATTTAACAGAGTTGCTGGTTATACTAGTCCTCCAAATGCTTTGTGCTGCATGCTAAAATGTCTGATCAAGTTTATTAAGCTATCTTCACTTAAGAATTTTTGTTAATTTTTAGGCAGCACTTTCACCTATGGGCTCCTTGAATGTACTACCATTCAACAAATCTGTGTCTGTGTCTTTTTTCAAAATTAAGTGGAAGGGATGCTTTTCACAACCTTCCTGCAAGGAGTTTCGCTCCTGCTACTACTCTGCATAACAACCTCTGAGGTCTCGCAGTCTGGGCAAGTTGCCCAGTTTCAAGGAAATGGTTTGCTACTACAGATAATTTGCTGAACATTAATTAGCCGGCAGTACATCTTTACTGTAAAGCCCGTTCCACTTAAGGAAGCTCACACATAGGGGAGGTTCTTGGTATGCTCTTGGTTTTCTGTTTGTGCTGCCCTACAAAGTCATGACCTTGAGCTTGTTTTCACAGGTACTGGAGGACTTTTCACTCCTAAACTGGCATGGTCAAGTTTTAACTATTTTACCACTTATGAATGAGTTCAGAGAACTTTTTCCAGAATACACAACTGCTGTCAAGCCCCTTATTACACAATGGTACCAGTAGTGCCGTTATTGGTTAAAATCCTTAAAAAGGGATTGGATCGGAATAAGTAGGGAGGAATGGCCTCGAGTGGTAAAATGGTTAGCTGAAGTTAAGGCGCCATCTCTGGGGAAGGAAGCATAGTGCACACCCCCCACCAAGTAATACGGTTATCTCTAAAGGTTATAGTGATGGAGGCACCGGAAGCTAGTTGTACTAGTAGAAGAGGTGATAATGGTAAATGACTAGGTGGTGATATCCAAAATGTCCAAAACTTGACGAGTTAAAAGATGGTGTTTTGGTGGAAATGCCAGTTTAGGGTTTTTATATACCAAGCAGGCTAGCTCACATTTTCCCGAATGCTATTTCTAGCTGTTGAAATTGTCAGGAGGATAGTAGAGGTACATAGGAGCACATTTTTTGGAGCTGCCCAAAGTCGAGCACCTTTTAAATTGAAGATTGAGGAAGTCTTGTAGCATTTAGTAGGGGAGAAGACGCCACTTAAGAATTCCTTATACTTTATGGGTATGAGAGGCAATCAAGCAAAATGCAGCATAGTTTGGTGTAGATGGTACAGTGTAATGTCAAAGCCATAACCAGAAAATGGAAATCTCCAAACCCCCCACGCACACACACTACACACTAAGTAAAATACTTAGCATCCTTAAAGACAGAGAAAGATCAATGTATAAATGGGAAAAGTAGTAAGCATATGGCACTAATGGCAAATAAAGATCGCCAGTCTAGAATCCACATATAAGGAGAAAAAAGACATGCCTCGGTGACCCAC
The DNA here is from genome assembly GCF_019279795.1 of Protopterus annectens. Lineage (NCBI taxonomy): Eukaryota > Metazoa > Chordata > Ceratodontiformes > Protopteridae > Protopterus > Protopterus annectens. Next base: position 474,460,601 of record NC_056737.1, on the reverse strand, counting down.
CCAACACAAGTATTGTGATATTATGCAAGGTGTTTTAAAGGGTTCCTATTAGAACGACAAACGCGTTTTGTCCAATGCGTTTTCATAGACACCTAAAGAGCAAACGGGCAAAACAGCGAAGTGGCTGTTAGAATTCTTTCCCTGGGAAAGAAGTCGCTTGACCGCTTTGTTGCTTTACCATGTTCTGCACTGTAGTGTGGCCCCTTTGTCCGGTGTAGCTCCCAAGCGTAAATGTGCAACAGTTACTGACCTAAGGGTAAGGGTTAAGGTAAGTGTATATGTGTCTGGAAATGTTTACTGTTTTTTATTTTGGTTGGAACAGCGATTTCTTTCCCTAGGAAAGAAATTGCTGTTCTGAGGTGTCGACATTTTCAGCTATTGCTGAAAAAGGGTCGATGAAACATCGTTCGCTGTTTTAAGCATTCGATGTTTTAATATAGACCCGTCTTAAATGCATGCAGAGTGAAGGAATCGAAACCAGGATGTATAAATCTGACATTTAAGATTTTATGCAAGAACAACTAGATTGGATAGCTGTTAAAGTAAGAGACTTCAAAAAAATCCTTTGAAAAGGATATTACAGGACACTTAGAATTGTGGCATTCTTTAAGAGCCACAGTGGCTTTAGAGAAGGTCATAGTATCGGTATTGCCACCTGGCTTCTCTTTGACAAAATTGTAAGGGGCATCCATCTTCACATAATGACAAACCCTTTCAGAATGCTAACTCCCGAGTCCGTAAAGGACTTTGTGATCCCTCTAGGCCAAGACTGACTGACATAGTTGAGTGAATGATGGGAATGCCAATCCTGGGAGGAGGGCATGGTATATTTGGCCATGTACTACAGAAGTCCCTTGGAGTGGTGGGATGCAAGTACAGAACTTTGGAGCAGGCATTAGGCTCACTAAGCAAATGCTAAGTGTTGGCATTCAGGTGGGCTTCTGGAGACATGCACTCATGGGGGAAGGTGTTGTGGGCTACCATAGTAAATTTTAATCATACTACCTTCACCCAGGGTTTTGGGTTAGCCCATCGGAAATGCCCCGAGGTGCTGAGATGCCGTTTGAAAGCACAAAACACTCACGTGGCTACGTGAACGGCTGACTCATTCAAACAGCTGTTGCCCTTTTACATTGGTGGGCTAGTTCCATTTGAATGTGGAATGAATGGGCTGTGTTCATTTGAAGAGATAATTGAATGTCAGCAAGTGAAGGCAAAAATGGCAAAAAAAAAATCGGTACTCCAGTGACATTTAAAGGGAGTAATAAGATAAAAAGAGATGGTGGTGTAGTGTCCCCTCCTAAATTTTAACATTTACTGGACAGTTTTGCTGGCACCCATTACATAAGTCTGTCTAGTTGTACTGAAATTGTTTTAACCAGCTTTGGCTTGCTAGTATCTATATTTAACACTTTTATTGATTATTTTTACGAACCTTGGCTCTAGATGATTGCCACTGTTAGTGACACCTTGACCCCATGTGCAGAAATGGAAAAAGGGAGTTGTGGCTGGATAGATTAGTTTTATAAAATGGACCAGTAATAGTCAGACCTTGTTGCTTTTTGAAACCACTTATAATAATACAAAAGGGGATAATGAAACTGCTTTTCCCAGCACCCTCTTCCTGTCCATGGTTAGACTACATGAAAAAGTAAAGCACAATCAACCCATGTTTTAAATTGGTATAGAGATGGTCTACTTCAGTTCTCTAATTTATCGATATTTGTAGTACTTTTCAGAGAGCACCCAAAGGTTGACATGTCCTATTTCTAACTTGTTGCCAACGGGAGTTAGAAGACAAACAGTGATGGTGATGGACTGAGTAATACTGAGACTGTGCTATTGCTTACTTTAAATGTCATCAAAATCTGCTTTTAATCCAGATATTGAGGAGCATAAGACACCTTCTGAAAATAATTAAACTGAGTTGAAGTCCATCGTCATCAAATAGCAAGATTAAAGCCATAGGCAGGCCTTCAATCAGATTAGCATCTGAAACTTTCCCTGGCTACAAGCTTCCCCTTACCTTTTACCCACAGTGCTGTGCTAACAAACTTGCTCTGCAAGTCCTTGTGCTGCGTGTTTAGTAAGGAAATTTCATGAGGAAATTTTGCCCAATGTTCTTAGTGTTTCACTGTTGCAGTCGTTGCATTTGGGTAATCTGCTGGCAGGTTGCCCTCAGTCAGCCTGATTAACAAAAGTCTTGGGTCCTGCATTGGTTGCTGTCCCTTCTTCCATGATGTCAGGGGTATAAAACATGCAGCTGACGCCATTACATCATTCTTACAGTGCCCAAAGCAGAAGCAGTTTGCAAGTGCCGATCGTCAGACTCCTGAAATTTTCGTTTTTGAGTTTCAGAACCGAAGTCTTTACCTTAAAGTTAAGTACCCCGTTGGGGATACTTTTTTCTTGCTCCTTACCGATGTCAGTAAAAGTTAATAATTGCATTACTTGTGGAAAGCAAATACCTCAAAGATTTTCATTTGTACTGTATTCCTTGCCTAGGCCCTGACCACAACGTACCATGCTGTCGGTTTTGTGCTTTATTTAATCAGCGCACTATCCGTCGTCTGTACATTTTTGCCTCTAAATATTTCTGTTCTCTGTTTAATTATCCAGAAATGACGTCTGTTTGCATTTTTTCAGAATGCCGGTATTCGAATGGCTAAGATGAAGACAGAGACAGGCCGCCAAGGTCCAAAACTGCAGATGACGCTTCTAAGCCAGTCGCCAGTTCGCCGGTACTCAGTGAGGCACTTTTGCAGCCCCTGATACCTGCTACTTCTGACACGCAGGCCTGTACTGAGACCCATTTGGAGTCCAGTATGCCACGAGATGCTTCACCTATGGAACTCACAGATTTCTCTACCTTGGATGGGTCCGGAGCCGCTGTGCAGGCACCGGCTTCTGAGGGTGTATTCAGGCCTACAGACTCCACCTTCAATACTAAGGCCTAAATCTTGATCTATGTCTAAAAAACTGACGCCCAGGCCACATGTTCAGGCCCCTATGCTTAAAAAACAAATTATCAAAATGGCTGAAGATCTAATTACTCTAATCAGGGGTAGTCAACCCCTTTCTAAGAGGCCTAGGGCTGAGCTTGACCATGAATCTTCTGACCAGGACTCTTTCTTCTGCCTCTTCTAATGACCTAGATTTGTCCATACCTACTTGTGAGGATTCCGATGCAGAGGATTCCATTCCCTGCCCCCCCCCCCAGGACTTTTCTTTTGAGGAAACTTTACATACCTTAAGGGAGCATTTCCACTGGGAAAGTCAGGAATTTTCTGATTCAAAAAAGAGGCTTAAGGATTTCTTTCTTCCTCAGCATAGGCCTTTGGCTATACCTCCTGGACTAAACATTGTTGTGTTTTCGGAATCCAGTATGGCCTCTGATTCCCTGGCTCCGGCTCCTAGTAAACCAGACAGATACTACAGGGTTCCTGAGTCCCACAAGTTCCTTTTCAAAAATCCTGTTGCAGATCCAGAAACCATTTCTCAGGGGCCCAAGCCATTTAGGCTCTTACTTCTAAAAATCCTACTCCTTCTTCTGATAAGAGACTCCAGGGCCTGGATAGATGGGGTAAAAAGCTTTTATACTTCTGCAACCTTGGCAATCAGGGCTCTAAACTGCCAATTTCATATGTTAAAATATCACCAGCATATTATTGGATTGCTTAAACAGAAAATGATGATGATTTATGACTTGTGTGGAAAATAAAGATTTACAGGATTTATTGCATTCTGCTGAATGGGTGGTCACGGTGGTGCAGCGGTTAGCGTTGCCGCCTCACAGCAAGAGGCTCTCCGGTTCGATTCTCGGCTGGGGTGCTGTCTGTGTGTAGTCTGTAGGTCCTCCCTGTGGTCGCGTGGGTTTCCTCCGGGTGCTCCGGTTTCCTCCCACATCCCAAAGACGTGCAGTAGGTGGATTGGACACTCTAAATTGGCCCTAGGTGTGTGTGTGTGTGTGTGTGTGTGTGTGTGTGTGTGTGTGTGTGTGTGTGTGTGTGTGTGTGCCTTCTGTGGAAGGTTGGGTGCCGGGCTGGCATCTCGACAATGTAAAACTCCACTGCCAATCATGAGCGGACAGTTGATCCACTGTGGCGACCCCTAACCGGGAAAAGCCGAAAGAAGAAGATGATGATTGCGTTCTGCTGAACAAGTTGAAAAACATACTTTGCAATGTGGTTTTGATTCTTTAGAGGCCTTTTGCAGGGCTGCTGTTACTGGGTCTGTGCTTAGAAGGCATGCTTGGCTTAAGGAGCAATCTCTGTTTGATCATGTTAAAGCAAAATTGTTGGATGCTCCTTTAAATCAGGACCGCCTTTTTGGCAGTAAGGAATAAGAAGTACTAAAAAAGATGGAAGATAAAGCTAAATCTATGCAATCTGTAAAAATTTCTTACAAGTGCAACCTCCAAGCTTTAGTAGGCACTGGCCTACTAAGAATTGGTCTTTTCCAGCTCCTTCGAGATCCTCTCAAGCCAAACCCAGACACCAGGATTCAGTCCCAGGGGACTCTGAACTAAGCAATGGGGGGCCTCCACTTCCAAATCTTGAAATAAGACACCCCCTATGGTAAACTGTCTCAATGACCTTTCCTTTAAAATTACCAGGCACTTGCCTTTTAGCCGCTCCTTTGGGGGGAAAGATTGCTTTTCATGCAAAAAACTGGGAACTCCTAACACAGGGCAAATGGGTTTTAAATATAGTGTCCCAGTGATACAAATTTCATTTCCACACGTTGCCATCACCAAACGGGTGGCCAGACCTGGCCCCAAATCAGTGGGCAGAGGCTCAAAAACAAGTACTTTCCCTCTTAAACATGGGGGCTATTTAACCGGTACCAGAAGAGGAAAAGGGACAAGGTTTTTATTCCAGGCTTTTCCTGGTACCCAGAAAAGACAAATCATGGCGTCCAATTCTGGACCTGTCTACTCTAAACGCCACCTTTCTGGACATTCCAAAATTCAAGATACTGACTCTTCCAGTTGCTTCCTATGCTAGGTAAAGATGCCTGGTTGGCAACTCTAGATTTAAAAGAAGCATACCTGCACATTCCAATCAGGGAATCTTGCAGAAGATGAAGAACCACAAACTGCAAGCCAGCAACTCCTCAGATGGAATTTATTTGAAAAACCAAGATGAAATAAAATGCTCTAGCGCCTCGGCCAACAGCCTTTAACAGAGTACACTTTTTTTTAAAATTCACTCAACTATATATAGCAGTTTACTAATTGATTAATAACATAATTGATTAATTACACCAAATATACACCCTTTTGAACCAAGTATTTTTTCAAAAGAACACATACCTATATACATAATTACTCAAAACTTCACTAAAAACTATTTACATGATTACACAAAACTTCTCCAGAAACATTCTTGATTAAGTCCCCTAGGGGACATAGTATTAAATTTCAAAATCAGAAACGCTTCTTTCTTTCTTAATATCTGTTTTACTTGTTCATCATTCATAAATTTATTACAAAATACTTTTTCCAGAATTGTCGTTTCAAAACCATCCAGACTACCATTATGTATTTCATTGAAATGAGTGGCTATAGGACTAGTTGTTTTATTATTCCTCACATCCCTAATGTGTTCCTTTATTCTACAAGAAAATTGTCTTTTTGTTTCGCCTATATAAAATTTATTACATGTGCATTTGATAGCATATATAACTCTCTCACTTTTACATGAGAAACATTCATTTGTTTCAAAGTTTTTATTATTAATTTTATCAAAGCGTACCGTAACATATCTACAAATTGTACACTTTCCACAAACCATTGTACCTTTTTCTTTTATACTATCTATTATTTCTACTTTTGGCCTATTAAACCTACTATGCACAATAAAATCCTTAATGTTTCTACCCCTATTAAAAGAAAATGACAATTTCTTATCTTGTAAACAATCTATCTCTTTTTTAGAGATATTCCAACTAGATTTAATAATATCAATAATTTCATCTGATATTAATGAGTACGTAGTAATAAAATAAACATCCCTTTTCTGTTCCTTTATATTTTTCTTCTTATAATATATACCGGTACCAGAAGAGGAAAAGGGACAAGGTTTTTATTCCAGGCTTTTCCTGGTACCCAGAAAAGACAAATCATGGCGTCCAATTCTGGACCTGTCTACTCTAAACGCCACCTTTCTGGACATTCCAAAATTCAAGATACTGACTCTTCCAGTTGCTTCCTATGCTAGGTAAAGATGCCTGGTTGGCATCTCTAGATTTAAAAGAAGCATACCTGCACATTCCAATCAGGGAATCTTGCAGAAGATGCTTACACTTCAAAGCAGGCTACTTGCATTATCAGTTCTCCACACTGCTCTCTGGCTTGTCTACTGCGCCCAGGGTATTCACAAAGTGCCTGGCTCCAGTAATTGCATTTTGCAGGGAAAGAAATATTCAAATATATCCATACCTGGACGATTGTCTAATTCAGGCAGAAAACCAAGGCATACTTCTGAATCATCTGTCATTTGTAAAAAAAAAAAAAAAAAAAAAAAAGGTTCCAGCTTGTCTGGGGTACACCATAAACAAAACTAAATCACAACGGGGTACCCCCCCCCTCAACAGATTACATTCCTGGGTGAAAGCTTGAATACAACTGCCCAGATGGCTTTCCTCACGCCAGAGAAGCAAATTCATCTGGTAACTTTCTTCAAACAAGTGGCCACAAAAACCCTGATCCTTGCAAGACAAATACTGCAAGCCTTTGAGTTCATGGCCTCCTGCATTCTTCTAATTCCATATGCAAGACTTCATATGAGGAAACCTACAGTGGTACTTAAGTTTATGGAGTCAACATTGTCACAGCCTGGAAACAATGATTCCCATCATACCTTGCCTATGCCTGGAGTTCCTATTGTGGGCAGAGGCCTGCCACCTAAACAAGGGACTACCATTCACACTACCCCCTGCCACCCAAACCCTAGCTACCGATGCATCAGACTATGCATGGGGGGGCTCACCTGGCAGGGAAGTGCATTCAGGGCAAATGGAACCCAAGTCAAATGCACCTACATATCAATCAAAAATAAATGCTAGCTGTACAGAATGCTCTGAAAGCCTTCAAGGACTACATTCTTCCAGGACAACTAATGGCAAAGACTGACACAACACCATGGTTATGTGGTACATAAACAAGCAGGGGGGTACACATTCCTACCCCCTCTGCAGACTAGCCATGACATTGTGGAACACAGCCTTGAGCTACCAAGTGCACCTACAAGTTCAATTCCTGCCAGGAAAATTGAATACACTGGCAGACGGACTAAGCAGAAATCTCCTGGACCCACATGAGTGGAAACTGGAAACACAGATTTTTAACATGTTGGCAAGCAAATGGGGGAGCCCTGACCTAGATCTATTTGCCTCCCCCCAGAACTACCAGTTGGACAAGTTTTGCACAAGGACTCCCCACAAAAAAGCCTGGAAAGTGGATGCTTTCTCCTTCAGCTGGAAAAACCTATCAGTCTACGCCTTTCCCCCTCTACCTCTGATCACCAAAGTTCTGCTAAAAGTCACAGGACAAACCAAGAATGATTTTGATTGATCCAGACTGGCCATGCCAACACTGGTACCCACTCCTGCGCAATGTCACAAATATCTCCATGGTACCTGCCCTCAGACACCTTCCTTGCTGTCGCAGCAGGAGAACCAAATCCTGCACCCTCATCTTCCAACATTGAACCTTGCAGCCTGGCTAATCGCTTAAATTCACCCTTGGCATCCCTCAGCAAACCTGTGATGGATCTTGGAGGCGAGAAGACCTAGTACTAGAAAATCTTATGCTGACAAATGGAAAAGATTCCATGCCTGGAACCAATCTTTAGGGATGAGCACAGCAGCGCCCAATTTACCTCATATTTTGCAGTACTTAACTGAGATGCTTCACAAGGGCCTGTCTTTTTCCTCTATTAAAATCCATGCCTCAGCTATTTCAGCTCACTATAACACAGAACCACCCCTCTTTTCTCACCCCCTACTCGAACAGTATCTCAGAGGGGTAAAGAACTTGAGACCACCCAGGAGAGCTCCTACGCCTGACTGGGACCTTAACTTTGTTTTGGGGAAGTTCACTGTACCTCCTTTTGAGCCAGCTGCTACTGCAGACTTAACATTTCTTTCTTGAAAAAACAGCCTTCCTTTTATCAGTCACTTCAGCTAGAAGAATATGTGAATTACAGCCCCTTATGGCAGTGGAGCCTTTCATCATTTTTCATGCGGACAGGGTATCTCTGAGGACCCATCCATCCTTCATGCCCAAGGTGGTTTCCAGTGTGGCTCTTAATCAGTCCATTCATTTGCCAACCTTCTTTCCCAATCCACAGAACCAAGGGGAAATGGATTCTGCATTCCTTGGACATGCACAGACAACTTTGATTTTACTTGGACAGAACTAAATTTTAAAAGAAAATTTGAACAATTGCTAGTAGCATTTGCTGCAGAGGGGAAGGCTATTTCAAAACAAACCATTTCTAAATGGATAAGCCATTGCATTCATTTCTGCTATAAGCACCATGGAAAACCTATCCCCTAGGGGATCAGATCTCACTCCACCAGGGCTGCATCTACTTCTGCAGCCTTTCTCAGAGGTGTTCCTACCAGGGATATTCTAGAAACTGCCACCTGGAGTTGTGTACATACTTTCACCAAGCATTATCATTTACCATTTTTCTCTAAATCCAGAGCTGGCTTTGCCACTGCCGTCTTGCAGGGCCTTATAGCTGGTCCTAATTCTGTATAAATTCCTCCTCCCAACCATAGCTTTGGGAATCTGCCCAAATGTAATGACTGCAACAATGAAACACGAAGAACATAGTACAGTTGTGTACACTTACCATAAATGTAGATGTTAGAGTGTATTCACTGTTGCAGTCCTGGTTACCCTCCCTCCAGCCCCCTGTTTTTCTCTAACTGTATCTCTACTTTCTTTTATTTCTTTCATTTTCCCTTCTTAATTGCAAATGTGATCTGGATGTTGTGTCTTTTGGCTTTTCCTGGTTAGGGGTCGCCACAGCGGAACTCCGGTCCGCTAATGATTGGCAGTAGATTTTTATGTGCCCAGTTGCTGGCCCTGACGCACAACCTTCAACGAAGGTACGCCCATTCACGCATATCTCCACACACAAGATGCTCTAACTGTGAATCAAACAAGACAATGTCTTACTGTGATGCGACAATGCTACCGCAGCACCACCTGGATGATTTCTGATTATTTGTTCGCAATCCGTTTTGGTGACAGGGAAGGGCTTGTAGTCTTAAAGCTTTAGACGCTCAGCTGACTCGAGGCCTGTGGCTTTAGTCTTTGACAAGTGTGAACTTGTTTGTCTAGATCTTACAATAAGTACTTTTGCTTGTGCCATCAGCTTATGATTTTTGTTTTTCTTTTTGAATTTAACACCAGATTTGTGAGTAATTAACTATATAAAAATAAAGGCCTCATCTCTCTGGAGAAACTCCTGTTATGAATCACAAATAGAAATTATACATTTCTTTGTCTGTAGGATTTGGTGTGTGTCAGATCTGAGCCTATAAATTGGAAGGTTACTGGATCCACTTTTTGAGATTAAAGTCCTGCTAATATTCATGTGATCTAAAGTGTCAAATGCTGTGAACAAATCTATGGACACGAGCTAGGCCATAAAATGTTAAAGGGCGGTATATTTTTTCTTAACTGTGTTGTTGGTGCATTGATGCTTTACAGGTGGGTGAATTTAGTGTTTTCTGAAAACAATACAGAAAATCCCCTTCATTGGTTTTCTCGTTTTTGTGGCAGTTTTGAAAATGGAGACAATGCTGTTTACCTTCATCTACCTTTCGCTTTGCTCCTTTTGTTATGAATTTGTGTAAAAAGGATCCTTTCATCATGAGGAAAACTAGCAGACAAATGTGCAGTAAGGCAGATAAGAAAATCAAAAACCCAGCTTAATAAAGTTGATGTTCTCCCTGTCCCAATGTCGTAAGTTTTGAGTTTTATAGTTTTGAATTATCTGATAAATTTGGTCTCATTTAAAAAGAAAACAAACCTTTGCCATCAGCATTTTGGTTCTTTACGGAATTTTTCCCCATTAAACTCTTAAGTACTTGACATTCATTTGCACTATCTAATTTGTTGACCAAGTCTTGCATCTTTACTTTTGTGCTGTTACCCTATTCCTTTTTAAACACAGCACTGAAATGTGGAATATATTAAATTCTTAGCTTAGATTCCTATATCTTGTTCTTATGTTAGTTTTTTTTTCCTGCGCAACAGTTCTTGCAGTTATGGAGGACGTTGGATGTTCCCCAAGTCAGAGTAGCAATGATATGGTTAGGTAAGCATTCACAGATGTTTGCTGCTCAGTAAATCCCGGCATTTATTCTTCTCCTATGTATGCATAATTCAGTGTATGGACAGATGGGTCTACTTCATATGGTCGAAATTTCAGAATGTTGAAGACCATATGGCTGAGACCGTAATGACCGACATTCGAAATGTCAACCATTGGGGGGAAAAAAAAATTTTACCATCATGCACCCCCCCGGAACTTAAATATACCTACTCTGAGATCACACTACAGTGCGGAAGATGGAAATCTTTCCATTCTGCACTGTATGGAGATGCCGGTTCCACATGGTCGACATTTCGAATGTCGATCATATGGTCTCGGCCATATGGTCTTCGATATTCTGAAATGTCGACCATGTGAAGGGACCCGGACAGACATATACACATAGTCTACAGATGGGTAGATAGACTGATGCAGACAGGTGGAGAAATGTATTGATATTTGCTTTATCATTTGCATACTGGGAAAGTCCGACTTGGCCTGGAAGACCCATTTTTCAACAGAGACCTTTGAAAAGTTCCACATATAAACATACAATATATTTGAAACAAAAACATTTTACAGTTCACAGTCAAGGACACAGTGATGAGATGCACTCCATTGAGCCCTTTACTCAACATTAGTAATATATGAGAAGCACTAGCAAGTTTGTAGGGGAAAATGCACAAGTACAATATCGAGACTAGGAAAAGAAATGCAGATTGTAATATGCAGTTAATAGCAGAGGAAAAGGAGTATGTAATCTAGTGTAAAAGTTAAATTAGTGTGTAAAGGGACTACTGCCCCACCCCTCCCCACATCAGTTTTTTTTTTTTGTGTAGAGTGTTAGGGTAACCCCCCCCAAGAAATGGAATTTTCATTTAACAAAAAATCCCACTACAGCACTTGGTGTCTGTTTTAACATTTAACAGGAATTGGTAGCGATTTACCTCTGTGTTCTAGTTTCTTGTGTCATTGTTTAAGGTACAAGCTAGTAATCAATGCAAGTATTAAATCGCTTTTTAAAGAATTTAGCTTATTTTTAAAAACGCTGTCAGCTTTTGTCTCACTTCCTGTGACTTTACTGTTGCCAAAAAACTGTTATTCCCCCAATCATTTGATGCTGTCAGAATGATGTTCAGCTGTCAAACTGTACAAAGTGTCATCTTTTGAACCAAGTCTGTTAGGTCTTCTGGGTTTATGGACTTAATTAAGATAGAGTATAATGTTGCCAGTGAAAAGGCCACCTGTGTTTATGTAGCCTAACAAACTTTTCTGAGCGGTTTTAAAAAGTCAAAGTTGTGAAACTCCTGAACCTGGTTGAGCATCTCATAACTGTCAGTAACATCCCAAGTGAGGAGTTGGGAATGCGTTTTATTACTACTCTAGCCTTTACTGCTTGTGACTGAGGGTTTTTTTTTGCTAGGGATCCCTGGCATTTAGAGTGGCAGAGGGATAATTGAATAATTGGGGACAGGATCACTTCTCTTGGTGAAGAACAATAGCTCTGAGTAATGCATATTATGCTCCCCCAGTGGAGCACCACACCAAGGCTACTGCGTTTGACCTTTTGCTTGTCATCATTGTCTGACATGTCCACGTAACATTACTGAAATATTTAGCTTCTTTTATTCTTGGACATCTTGTTTTTCCTGTACTAGGACTATGCCAGTTAATTACGTTTGAATTGGGAAATTTGAGCTCCAGATGAAAACATTTAATCTGCTTTTACTGACCAAATAATTTAACTAAATGCTGATGACTTTGAAAAATCTTGAGACTAGTTTTGCACAAAACTTATTTTTTTTTTCTTTCTTTATAGTTGCCTTCCGTCTGTATGACCTTGACAGAGATGACAAAATATCACGAGATGAACTTCAGCAGGTAAAGTAAAATTCTACCTGTTTCAGTCCCAGGAGCCTTTCTTGTGTTCAATATTTTTTCATTCTGGTATAAAAAAAAAAAAAAAAACTCCTGGATTTTAGATTTCAGTCATAGGCTTTAGAAAAGCAAGAAATGTGACCAAGTACCTAGTGAATCAAGAGCCACTTTCTTTTCCTTGAACTCTTTTTTATTTCCAATACTGAGGAAAGTGCTGCCTTGGGAAGTCTGTTTCTGGAGAGGCTCAGGCAAGTCTGAAAATTGGGGTGTACTGGTGTAATTTTAATTATTTTGTATTTTTTGTTTGTGGGATCAGGCTGAGTGCAAAAAATCTCTGAGGACATGTATTTGATTGCAAATCTGTAGTAAAACTTAAATACAAAGCTCGATCTTGATTTTGGGCATTGTCTCTGTTTGGGTTGAAATGAGCCTGTTTCTCCAATGCATTTATTAGCCTGGGGAACTGTAAAGTTTATCTATAGGAGTCCCCCCTCCTCTCTGAGAATCGGTGCTGATTTTTAACTCTGCAAAGCTACAGAAGCAGTTTGCATGAGAGAATACTAGTGTTGCTATGTGCTTGAGTTTTTCTTGATAGCAAAGTACTGTTTCTCCCTGGGGTGTGCTTCAAACAAATTTAATTACATCATGACTGGTACACGCCTATGTTGGCCTTTTTTTCAGAAATACTTTTGAGGTGAAATTTTTTCTTCTGTTGAGTGACATAGTCTTCACCATAATCCCATAAAGTATCCATTGCTTATTTTAGTGCCTGAATATAAATTAGTCTTAAATATTTGATAAGTCTTGTAAGTTGAAGATTATTAAAAATAATTGGAGTTTTAAGAATAAAAACTTGATAACCCTATCCTTTCAACCCCCCCCCTTACATCTCCAACATCAAGTATGTCTGAAAATGCTGAACTCTAAGGAAGCAGTGTTTAAAAATGAGTTAAAAAAATGGTTCTCCACTAGCTGTATTGAAGAGTGGGGATAACCAATTTAATGGTTGCAAAAAAAGGTAACCTAACTCTCAAATTACATAGGCATTCTCCAATTCCGATGCTTCAGATATTAAACAGCACTTCCATAGTTACCTAGATTGTACCTGAAAGTAATTCTAGAGGTCTACAAAGAGGGACAGCAGGTCTGTAATGTGTCATTGTAGACAAGCTCAAAGTTGCCATTGCTATTTGAGGTATTTATTTCAAAGCACTCTGCATATGCTCATGTAGAATACGGACAAAAATGTGGTGATCAAGTTAAGCGTTTTATTTTCTTGTGTTCATATGCGTTTTCAATAAAATTTTCTGTTCAGCTTGGAAAATATTTCTACTACTCTGCACCTCCACAGTACTTAATTTGTGTTTTTGGGTTTGGCATATTAATTAATTGTTCATACTGGTTCCCAGAGTGGTTACATATTTCTATCTATCTAAAATTGTTATAGAATTTAAGAGAACGTTCTCCCCTGCTGAAAGCTGACTTCTCAGATCTATGTGGGTGAGGATTAGGACCTGATGTGCAGTAATGAGGATGTATCTGGGACTAAGAGGAGGAAATGTAACAAATGAGGGTAGATTCTGAAGAAATACTTTAGGAGAATGTTTAATAGCGACTGAATTTCAAGAATAGAAACTTGTACAGAATTTACATATTCCCCAAGGTACAAGAACTGGGCTGTACTGGTTTGAAGTTGTATCTCACAGAAAAGTGTGTATTTAATTAATTGAAAGCTTGATCTTTTAACATAGATCCAGTTACCTGTTTCAGATCATGCATCTATAAAACTAAGGTAAAATGCAGGATAATGAAATAAAAATGAGATACTGGTGCTTTCCCACTTAGATGTTAGAGAAATTTAAAGAATGGGTAGTAGAAATGATTCAAGAGTTAATGGGGGAAAATTTAAAGCTAATCAGAATGGATAGGTAGTGAGTAGGATAAAATGAAAATGGAGTTTAAAAACATGGTAGGAATAAGAAAGTGAGAGATTCCACATAGGAATTGAGGGGTTGATGTTTTGTAGTTTCTAACATTGCTTTTTATCATCTGTATGTTCATGGTAGTGTCTGTTGCATTGGAGCTTTTCAGTATGGGCCTCCACTGAAAAGGGGTTACTTTGTTGCCTAGTTGGACAAATCCTTGTTAAACATATTTTATTTTGCATTTGTGCAAGTATTGCAGTATAAGGAGGATTTCTTGCAGAACTGGAAGAGGAGCAACTGCAAAGTGCTAAAGGAAAAATAAGGAAATAGTTGATATGTAAGCGTTTGGAAAGGTTGCAGCCTTTTTTGCTAACTCCAGAAAGCAGTTTAGCTCAAAAGCTTTTACAACAGTAGAAATAGTTGTTGCCAAACTTGGGAAGCATATAGAGATATTAAAGATTTTGAAAATCTGTATAAAGCAGAGGAATGTGGAAACCAAGAAAAGCCCAAATAGAAATATTTATGGAAGACTTAATTGTGTAAGGGAAGACGTCTATCAAGGTTAAAGGAATATCAGGCTCGACAGTTAATAGGTAAGATAGGAAGAGATGAGAAAAATGGTAATAAATAACTATTCAAAGAGTACACCTCCAGTTTTAGATACTATCCTTGTGGAAGTTTGGAAGATAGGAAGGAAGTGATGAAGATCTAGAGGGTTTTGTTCAATAATATTTTAAAAAAGGTGGGGGAATGCCTCATCTTGGAAGAAAACTGCTGCGGTTTAAATTACCCAAAAAGGGTAAAGACCTTTAGATCCAGTTTTATATGGACTGATTTCAATTTTAAACCATGATTATGAAGTGATTACTTATGCTAGCTAAGGGAATGGCAGAGGTTCTACCACAACTGATAGATGTTTATCATAGTGGTTTTATGGGGAGGCAAACATTTGGCAACATTAATAGAAAGATTATGGTGATCAAGAGGGAAGCAAGAAGAAGAAAGTGTACTATTGTTGAGTCGTTTTGCAGAGAAAGTATTCAGTAAAACGGTCTGATTTTGACTAGGGTACTGGCAGCACTTGCATTCCCTGATTTAGAATAGTAGGGGTTAATCATGAGGATTTATGAAAGTGATGAGGCAAAAATGCAGGTGGAAAGGTTTTTGTTGGACAAATTGTGTTTAAACAGAGTAGCAAGGTAGGAGTGTCTTTTCCCTTTGTCATTTTCTGTCCTCATGGTTCTATATATAAAGCGAATAAGGAGACTCCATTTCAAGGATATATAACTGGTATGGTAATCAAGAAAAGTCAGCTTTACTTCTAGAAATTCTTTTCTGGATTTAAGTGCAAATTAATATCTACGTTGTGTAATATTTTGAGATTTTTTTTCAGTAAGATGAAATAAAACAAAGGCTGTAAAAGTAAGCTGTGTACCCACATATAAATTGGTTCAGTATTCCCCATATTTGTGGTCCATATTGTGTTTAGGTGTATAGATTACAAAGCATTCTATTATGGTAGCTGTGAATATGTGAGAAAACACAATTCCAAAACTGAAAAGCTTTTGACTATGGATAGCATACAAAGAGTGAAAATGTTGCTAGTCCCTTTAGTTTTATTTACAGATCAGGTATATTTTTATCAATCACAGGAGAAGCTGTGGGCCCTAATTTAATAAAGAATTGAATTTGGGGGGGGGTAAGAGGGAACTGGGTAAGTAGGGGATAAGTTTATTCCCCCCCCCCATAGAGCAGTGTAGATGTTAAGTTGTCAATCTCGCCTTCATTCTTGCTTGATGGGTTCGGAGCCGATCCTCGGCTCCGACTCGGCACTTGCTAAGCTCGAGAGTCACTTTTACCAGCTCGAGGCAGCCCCATATCCCATGATGCAAGGCGGTAAGTACCCAGATCTCGTTTGCCGCTTCGCTGATGAGGTCCTCCTTTTACCAGCTCCTGGTAAGTGATTTGCTACTTTGCTATTTTAGCCCCTTTTAACAAAAAAACCTTAATTGTTAGTTTTATTTTAGTTTTAAACATTTTCTGACAGAAAATTCTCTGTCTCTTCTTATTTTTTTAGTCAGACTTTCACCCATCCCATCCCCCCCCCCTGTTAGGGTGTGTGTGTGTGTTTTCTAGTTATACCTTTTGGTATATTTAATTTAATTTCTTTGACTGGTGTGTGTGTCTGTGTTTACACCATGTCTAAAGAAAGGGTCTCAGGCTTTAAGAAGTGTGACTCATGCTGTCAGAAAATGTCTCTGACAGACGGTCACACTTCTTGCCTGTATTGCCTGGGGCCTCTTCACCTGCAGGACTCCTGTGCTATATGTCATTCTTTCAGCCAGAGAGTCCTGCAGGAAAGAAGAAATAAGTTGATTTTGAGGGCCTTCTTGCCGGAGGGCTCTCCGGCTAAGTCGGCTCCATCCAAGACTGCTAAGTCTTCCAAGGCCCAGGCTTCTGTGTCCAAGCCTGCGGCCTCGGCTACGACTCGTTCTGAGTCGAGATCGCCCGCTGGAGCCGATTCTGGCTAGTTCTAGCGGCACCGATGGCTATCGGTGCCGATTCTGGTTCGACCACGGTGTCTGCTCCGACGGTTCCGACCACCATGTGGCTCAGGCATCGGTGTCGGCTCGATCGGCTCGACACCGTTACTTTTGTGGCTGTATCGGCTCGCTGGAGCCGATGCATCGAGGCTACCTGTCGGCTCGATAAGTTGTCGGCCCGACAGGTTCAATAGTTTCATCGGTTCCGATGGCTCCTTCGAGGAAGAGGTCTAGGTCTCCTTCCTTGGAGCCGATACTTTCGGCTCCGGCTTCACCTCCTCTCGAACGGAGCCATCGGAGCCGATCTTCAAGGTCATCCAGGCTTTCTGACCATGATTTAGAGAGTGGTCAGTAGATTACTTAAGTCACAGGCACTGGCCCAAATGTTACATAGTCCGTCTCAACAGACGGCTATTGGTCCACACCCCATTGCAGTTCCTCCTTCAACTCTACCCCAGAGCTTGGAGTTGGAGTCTTCGGAATGGGTACTGCTACGGCTGAGGGACAGATACCCCTTCTGTTCCTTCAGCCTCTACTCTTATCTCCTCTTCGAGACCTTCCTTAGAGGGATTCGTGGCCGGGCTTCCATGGTCTCCGCCGAGGGTGAGTGGCATCGGACCCTTGTCCAACCCGCTCTTCCCCTTGGAGCCTCGGCCTTGGTGAGCTCGGCTCCGACATCTGCCTCGAGACTTCCCTTTCGGTGGTCCCTGGAGTTCCTAGCTCTTCGAACGGGTTCTCTCGGACCTTCCTGGGAGGGAGCATTCGAGGTGATGGAGTGTGCTGGCCACTGGTATCAGCCAGCAGTCTGTTCCTTAGCTCCTCCCTCTATAGTGCCTGTTGACATCTCTGCCACTTCTCTTGCTACAGGACCCAGAGATCCTCCGCCTCAGGTTTCCCCATTGGGAATATCCCCTCTTCCGAGGATTCTCCTGATGTTTCGGGAGATCCTCCTAGGAAGAGGACTTGTAAGAGGAAACATGTAGACTCCCGAGTCTATCACTTCAGATACTGACTTAGATGAGTCAGAGGGATCCCCAAGATCCCCTCTGAGGATGTCTCCTTCTCAGACATCCTAGAACTCCTTAGACAGAGGGAAACTGGCCCACCAATAATCCCTCTGAGGATGAGTCAGTATACCTAGAGGCGTTTGGATCTCGGCCCTCCACCTCCTGGGTGTCTCCTTTCGACCCCTTATGCAGGTTATTGCCCGAAGGCGTGGGCTGCTCCTGACTCTGTAGAGCCAGTCCCTAGGAGGCCTTCAAAATTTATTACTGCCCGTGTGATAAGCAATTCCTCACTAAGGGTGTCCCCGCTGATGCTATGGTGGTGGCTGCTGCCACCAAGAAGGAACTTGCAGATCCTTCCGCACTGGCCCATCCTCCTAATAAGGACTCTAGGACCATGGATAGGTACTGTAAGCGGATGTTTTCCTCAGCGACCTTTGTTATGCTCGCTGAATTACCTATGTCACTTCACCAGACTCCAAAGGGATATCCTTAAGGAGCTAGGTGATGTTGTACAGGATCCTACAGCTGCAGGAGCTCAGGAAAAATTGCTTCGCAGCTAGGAACCCTTAATTCCATTGCAAACTCCTCCATGCGGCTAATATCATATGCTGCTGATGGAGCAGTAGGGCCGCAGGTACAGGTGTGGCTCTTAGACGCCAAGCCTGGATGCGGCTATGTGACTTGCAGATCCCTTTAAGGCGTCCTTCACAAATTCTCCCTTTGATGGGTCAGCTTTGTTTGGCCCTCAAGTGAAGGAAACTTTGACCAGGTGTGAGCAGGACGGCAAGACTCTTTCTGCAGGAGTCCGTTTTCCACCCCTTCTAGACCTTACCCCAAAGGACAGAAAGGTGGCAAAATGTGGTTCCAAATCCCAAGGAGTCACGCGATTCACGTGGTCAGTTTACCCCTAGAGGCAGAGGGGTAACAACAACAGACGCTCTAGAGGCAGAGGGGGTCCAAAACCAGGGAAACAGAGAGCCTCTCTCTGACAAGCCCTTTCAGCATCCCTGAGATGTTGCCCGGCTGTCCATCCTTGGAGGCAGTCGGGAAGACTATCGCTGTACCCAGAAGCCTGGCGTTCCCTCACTCAAGACAGATGGGTACAGTCGATCATATCCGAGGGTTACAAAATTCCTTTCGAGGAAAGTCCTTTCTATCACTCAAATTCCCTTCCAGATGTACCACCCGGTCTAAGGGAAATTGCAGAGTTAGAAGTCTTAAAACTTCTGCAAAAGAGCCATTCAGCCAGTTACAACAGATCATTCAGAGCCCGGAATCTACTCAAGGTTCTTTTTGGTCCCCAAAAGACGGGAGACTGGAGACCAATATTGATCTCAGCAGACTCAACAAGTCTGTGAGGAAGACAAGATTCAATGGTCACTCTTCAGTCAATTCTGCCCTTCTTACAGAAGGACAACTGGATGTGCTCAATAGATCTTCAGGATGCGTACTATCACATCAAAATTCACAGACGCTCCAGGAGATTTCTCCGCTTTCGGCTGGGGTCCAGTCATTTCCAGTTCAGAGCCCTGCCCTTTGGTCTCACTACAGCCCCAGAGTGTTCACCAAATGCATGGCAGTGGTCACGGCTCACCTGAGACATCAAGGATTCCAGGTGTTTCCGTATCTCGACGACTGGCTCCTTTCAGCCACCACCAGGTATCAGCTTATTCAAGCCAGGGATTACACAATAAAGCTTTGTACTCTTTTGGGCATCTCGATAAACTTCAAAAGTCATCCTTATCGCCCTGCCAGTCTATTACTTTCATAGGCAAACTTAAACACTGTTCGATGTCAGCTACCCTTACAGATCAAAGAGTTTCAGACATTCAAAGTCATGTCAGGATCATTCTAGCCAACAAGAAAGTACAGGCCAGAATGGTTCTAAAGGTATTAGGCCTCATGGCTGCGCCATTACTCTTCTTCCCTGGCTCGCTTCTACATGCGCCTTCTTCAGTGGATGCTGTTCACACAGTGGTCATTCAACAACTTCCAATGCGCCACCAGATTCTGGTGACACAGACTTGCAAAGATCATCTTGCTTGGTGGATCACATCTCCAGGTTCACCAAGGCAGACACTTTGTACCCCCATCCCCGTAGCCACTGTCACCACAGATGCCTCCTGATCGGGTGGGGGTCATTATCAGGGCAGGATGGTTCATGGGACGTGGCAGCCGTTAGAGTACCACCTGCACATAAATGTCCTGGAGATGAGAGCAGTGCTTTTAACGTTGCAAGCCCTCAACGACTTTCTTCCCGTAGGGACAATTGCAGTCCACACAGACAACATGTCTGTAGTTTGGTATATCAACAAACAGGGCGGAACCAAGTCCTACCCCTTGTGTCGAAGCGCTCAGACTATGGCAATGGGCTATCTCCTCTCATCGGTTTCTGGTAGCAACGCATATCCCTGGGAAAACCAACATTGTAGCGGACAGATTGAGCAGAGCTATTCTCATGCCTCACGAGTGGTCTCTCAAGCAAGCTATAGCGAAGAGATTTTTCTGGAATGGGGTCGCCCATGTTGCGATCTTTTGCTACTCCCCAAAACAGCAAATGCCCAGACTTCTTCTCTCTCTTCCTCTTCCAGGCCATCCCCCCAGAGACGCTCTGACCCAGGATTGGCCCCAGGGACTTCTTTATGCCTTCCCTCCATTTCCTCTGATCCCTCAAGTTATCCAGAAAGCAACCGTTTTGAGAGCCAAATTGATTCTCATTGCCCCTTACTGGCCTCGACAAGTTTGGTTCCCGTTCCTCCATAGTCACCTTTTGGTGCAGCCGTGGCATCTGGACCCAGTGCCAGATCTTCTGATTCACCAATCCGGTCAGCTGCACCGGTCTATCCCTTCTCTCAACCTCACAGCATGGTTGCTCCACTTCCTTCCTTAGCCAGGCTTCCTTTGATCTCTAACCCAGTTAGAGACATCATAGTAGCTTATTTAAAATCCTCTACCAGGAGGATTTATGCAAGCAAATGGAAACGTTTCTCTTATTGGGCTAAGGCCAAGAATATTGATCCTTTCACTGCCCCTGTTCAGGCAGTCCTGGACTTCTTAGCAGAGATTTTTCATGCAGGCTCCTCTTCTTCCACAGTCAGAGTTCAATTGGCTGCTATCTCGAACTTTCATGTCGGGATCGCAGATCACAATATTATGTCCCATAGGCTCTGCAGGGCCTTCTTGAAAGGAATTTTCCTACTAAAGCCTCCAATCAGGAATCCTCCTCCTCAGTGGGATCTAAATTTAGTGCTGACATCCTTGATTCTTCCCCTTCGAGCCAGCTGTTTCTTGTTCCCTGAAATTTCTTTCTTGGAAAACTTTATTTCTAGTGGCTATTACATCGGCCAGGAGGGTGTCTGAACTTCATGCTCTATCGGTTCGACCCCCCTATTTGGTTTTTCACAAAGACAGAGTATCATTGAGAACTAATCCGACCTTTTGCCTAAGGTCGCCTCAAAGACCATTTTGAATCAATCCATTGTTCTCCCTGTATTTTTCCCAACCTACTCAGACAGAGCGAACAAAAACTACATTATCTTGATGTCCACCGTCAACTCAGATATTATTTGGACAGAACAAAAAATTTAGGAAATCTGATCAACTTTTGTTTCCTATGCGGATAATAAGAAAGGCCTTCCTGTTTCTAAAGTGACCTTGTCTAGATGGCTTTCTTCGGTCATCTCTGGAATTTATCTGCTCAGGGAAAACAGTTGTGCTCAAAACCTAAAGCACATTCAACTAGGAGCTTAGCTACTTCTACAGCCTTTCAAGCTAGACTTCCTTTAGACACTATTTGTGCAGTGGCCACTTGGGCCACTCCTCATACTTTTGTTTCCCATTACAAATTGGACTTGGCCTCCAGGGACAGAGCCAGTTTTGGCTCTACAGTCCTCAAGAGTCTGTTCCATTGAGCCACCCAGGATAGAGGTGCTAGGACGCTGTCCCATCAAGCAAGAATGAAGGCGAGATTGACAACTTAACATTAAGAAGTTATGTACCTACCATAACGCTCCATGTTAGTTGTCTTCTCGCCTTCTTTCTGACCTCCCTCCTTCCCCAGGCCTGGACAGACCTTTCTATAAGAAATTATTATGCTGAAGACCATTCAGACCTGGTCCTTCTTCCATCCTGTAAGTTTTCTTTCTTCCTTTTGGAAGTGTTTTTATGCTTGGTGCTATTGCCCTTTGTCATCAAACGAGATCTGGGTACTTACCGCCTTGCATCATGGGATATGGGGCTGCCTCGAGCTGGTAAAAGTGACTCTCGAGCTTAGCAAGTGCCGAGTCGGAGCCGAGGATCGGCTCCGAACCCATCAAGCAAGAAAGAAGGCGAGAGAAGACAACTAACATGGAACGTTATGGTAGGTACATAACTTCTTATTCAGGATTACCTAACTTGAGTGGTTATTTTAGAGCAACTCAGTTAAGTCTGGTACGTTAACATAAGCAGAAGTTTATAAGTCGGTAGAAAAGAAAGATCGGGGGGGGGGTGAAGAGTGCAAGAGTGGGTTTTGTGATGCATGTCCATAAGGAGTGGAACTACCACTGTACACAATATTGTATTCAGAAAGTATCGTAAGATCTAAGACAAAATTGGAATGGAGAAAGATTTTACCAATGAGGATGGCTGCAAGTAGGGGCATAGAAAGTTGGTAAGAGGATTCCTGTAACAACTTTCTCCAGTAACGTATGGTCCCAAGATTTTTAAGTAACTGCGGGGTAATAATATAGAGTGGGATGAGGCCAAGCAGAAATTTGGACTGCAGATTAGTGACTGCTTTCCCTACCATGGACACTCAAAAAGAGGGAATTGTTAAGATCTGCTCTGGTAATGTTTTTAGTTGAGTTTAGATCAGAAATGGCTGTTAAAAAGGGATGTGGTTAGGCATGCAAAATACTGCATGGTAACTGCAAGACTCAGAAGGTTAGAAAAGATTGGTAATAGAGTGGAAAGGCAATATAAAAAGGAAAAACGGGGAGGATATTTGTAAATATCTCAAGTTTCCGGCAGAAGTAAAAATCCTAGCCCTTCTGGATTTTGTGTTTTGCATAGGTATTTTTAGAGATTTCTTCCCCAGTTAGACAGCAAATGTGGAATGTGTGTGGGAGGTAGATGGGAATGTGTTTTTGGTAAAGTAATGAGTTGGGAGATTTTAAAAACTCCCTACAGAGTACTTTGTCTGAAATCTTGGAGTAAAATGGTTGCAACTAAGAAAATGATCCTTTTAAGCAAGGATATAGAATCTGAATTGCCTAGACATAGTTAATGCCTCACTGGGATTTAATGCTTTTTACTGCAAAAAAGCAATTGCTAGCTAGCAATTGGAGTTCATTTTTTCTGTTACAATACTTCAAAAACACTTGGTGTAGACTTTGACTTCCATTGTTTAGTAATTGCTTTTTTTGGCAGTCACTAGAATTAAACTTGACTGTCTACACATAGTAAGGCCTTGTTAAAATCCTTTGTCCCAGCTCAAAAGAATTATTTTGTTAAGCCCATTTGTTCACCCAGTATTTCTGACAAGAGTACTCTGTAGGGAATCTTCGCTCATTACACTCCTAAACATATATTCCCAGTTCTCTATTCCCCCCTCACACCTCCGACATTTGCAATCTACTGGAGGAAAAATTCTTTAAACTCTTGAGTATAAAAATACCTGTGCAAACACTTCAAGCAAAAATGATAAACCTTCTAGACTTTGTAGTGTACTTGGAAGCCTTGCGTATGTCCTTCCATTGTTCCTCTGTAAATTGCTTTTCCAGTCTCTTCTAATTTCTTCTGGTTCTTTTATCGTGCATTGTTTTATAAGCACTACTAATCATTCCTTTTTTTAACACCAGTTTCTGTATTAGATTCAGCAAAAAACTTTACCAGATCAGATCTTACATTTAGGATTCCCCTAACCCTTTCTTTTAGCCTATACCATTAATCCCTTTTAGGGAAAGCCATCTGTAGCATGCAGTCTAAATGTCTTTTTTTGGCTTCCTCCCATTCTATTACCTTTTTCTCTGTAGTTATTTGCTCCCAGTACTTTGGTTCTTTTGCCAGTTTTATCCAGTAAATTCCAACCCCTTCCTGCCTATTTTCTGTACCCTACTTGCCCTCATCCGAATTGGCAAAATCTCCTTTCTCCATTCTCATGATGACTTGATTCTTACAGTCCTAAAGTAACACATTATTCTAATATTCTGTATGGCTGCTGTTCTCCCTAAGGATCTGCCTCCAAAATCCCACCATCTCCTTTAAACTTCCCTCTGCTTTATCATCCATTTCCAATTAGAATTCTAACTTTCTCCTTGTGTTATGAATGAGCTTTAATTGCATAGCTCTAAATTGTCCATTAAAATCAAATGATGGTAAAACCACCTTCTTTCATTTGGGTGGGTAGGATCAACTTATAAGCTTAACCCACCCAAATGAATCATTCGACTCTTTATTGTCCACAACCTCTCTGGTTGACAAAATATGCCTGACCTGTATATAAAACTAAACTAACTACATTTTTATTGCTTTTATCTCGCTATCCATAGCCATAAAGAGCTTCCAGTTTCTCAGTTTGTGTGTTGTCTTTTGGTTAGTCTGTTTCCACACAACCTTAACTGCCATAACAGAAGGCTTTTTAAATCCATATTCCTAAAAACGTCATCTTGTGTCCCCATAAATATGGGCATTGCTGGACCAATTCATGTGTGGGTATGAAATTTATGGCGATAGCCTTCGTTTCATCTTAACTTTGTATCCTGATAGTTCAAAGTCTCATCTCAAACTGTTCCACAACACTGCAGTGTCCTTTTCTGGATTTATCAGGTAAAAAAATATCTTGAAATAAAGCCAACTTTTCTTGGTTGTCATACAAGTTAGTCTTATTTCTGAGTAGTCTTATTTCCGAGTCCCTTTTCTTTTCCAGTGGCTATAAATAAAAGCAACTAACAAAGGGAAAAGAGGACACCTCTGCCTTTTTCCCCTGTTCAGACACAACTTATCAGTAAGACACACCTGCAGTATTTCTTGCCTCCAATCCTTCATTTATCCTCCTAATTAACTTTATTACAGTGGATGCACATGCTTTCATTGCCCTACTCAGAAAATCCCAGCTTACTCTGAAATGCTTTCTCTGCATCAAGACCCAGCAACAGTATTTTCTTGGATTCTGCTTCCTTCTGGATCATCATTGTTCTGTTAATCCATATCTCTCAAGTTTGGCAACAGCTCTGTAAAATTTTTTTGACTAGTAGTCATAAACACTTTACAGTTGTGGTTTAAGTATGAACTAAAAGAAGCTGGATCTGTTGGGTCTTTACCATATTTGGGTATAGCAGCCACCACAGCTTTTTTCCAAGATGTTCATGCTTCCTCTTCCTTTAAAATACTGTTAAAACCAAACCTTCTTGAACGTTATCACTTTGTTTCCTACAGACTTCTACAGGAATACCCTCTGTTTTCTGCAGATTGATTGTACATCATGATTTTTATGTCCTCTCCTTCTGTCTTAACTGTCAGTTGGGGAGTGTCATCTTCCAATAACCTTTGCATACTTAAATCTTCAATTAAATATTTCCATTTGTGCTCTTTCTTGATTTCCACCCTTCTCAGCTTTATACAATATTTCATAAAATTTCTGAAGCGTCTCTAATACCTCTGGTTATTTTTTTTGTTAAGACTCCCAAAGTTTGGCATCAACCCTTTTTACTTTCTTTTGCCCAAGTTGTGCTTTTCTGTGCTCTGGAGTCATTGTAACAAAAGTTGCTTAACCGCAGTCTGTGTATTATCTGGATGCTCCCTTATTTTCTCTTCAGTACGTTGCAGTTGCACCTATTGTTCTATGAGGTTTCCCTTATTCTGCCATAACTGTAACCCTTGTCAGCCCATCTAAATAATTTCTATTACTTTTTAACTACATCTCTCTTTATATCTACTGTACTTTTAAACTCCATTTTCATTTTCTCATTTGCTAGCTATAACTTCTGAAGACATTTCTGTCTTGCCTAATAACTCATAATTTCCACTACCCATTCTGTGAATTCCCCATCTTAATGTTTGTACTTCAGTAAATTGCATTTTTCTTAGTCTTTGTTGGTGCATGATCTGAAATAATTATTGGATGTTTGTTTAAAGCTTTCAGTTACATTCACGTGTCCCTGTGAAATGTAATTTCTATGTAGTCTAGCTCAGTTTATTGTATCTTGGTGAATAATGTGTAAATTCAAGTACCTACTACCAAATCCACATCTTCCATATAAAGTATTTTCATAAATTTCTTCAGAAATCTAACCTTTTATTATTTTTTCCCTTCTAGATCCCACAGATAAATCTTTACTGTTGTAAATGAAGTTCCAGTCTCCACCTATAAGTAATTGTCCCTGATGAAAGCTTATTTCTCCTAAAATTTTATTGATCTCCATAATAGTTTTTGATGGAAAAAATGCATTCTGGCATAATCCTTCTCCCTTGCCAGTAGCCCTTTACTACTATAAATCTAACATTATCATTGTTTTCTCCCTGTGCTAGAGAAGCTCCAATAGTGACAGAAATTCATGTAAACACTCCCTTTTTCCATTGTCCCTGAAATTTTACTGAATATCCTTTCTGAAATCCTTTTAGGAAGGAAAGGAGCATGTGAATTTTATAGTGGGTCTGTTGCAGCATTGCTATATGCACTCTGCATTTCTTAAAATAATTGTTACTCTTAACTTTATCTGTAGCTGTAAAGGCCATTTATGTTCCAAAATAAAATGGAAAGCATTGCCATTGTGATACTGTTGTTTCCACCTATTATACATGATGGCTTTTTTAAATGTGTATTTCTAGCTTTTGTGTTACATGCACACACTGTTTGGCAAGTTGATTTTTATACAGCTGTTTCTCATATCCATTTGAGTAGACAGACTAAACAAGAAAGGAGGCGGTGTAGGTATAATATTTAAACAGCATCTAAACATCCCGATCTTAAAATCATCAGCTCCACAAATAGGCAATGAAGAAATAATATGTACCAACCTCAAAATAAACCAAAACAAAACCATCAACATAATTGGATGCTACTTCCCACCTGGCCAGAACATCCCTCCACTAGAAAACCTCCTCAGCTGGTCTACCCACCATCTCCCCCAAGAAACTATAATTTTAGGTGATTTCAGTATTGACTGGCAATCCTGTTCTGGCAACCATCCAACCCATCATGTAAACCTTCATGGCTTCACCCAACTAGTCCAGTCGCCAACCAGGATAAATAAAAACTCCAGCAAGCACACTACCCTGGATTAGATACTAGTCAGTAAGAGCCCCCAGTCATATATAACAAGCTGCTTATCAGATAGCCTCAGTGATCACTCCCCAACATTCCTACTCAAAAAAATATGTATACCAAGTTAAACCTGTCATCTACCATCAAATACGTAAAAGAAACTAAACTTTAACCCACTCTCATTTATCTCATCCCTCAAAGAATGTAACTGGCATCCTCTAAGGTACCTCAGTCTTGATGACGCAATTGAATTTTTTAATACTACCTTCCTGAGCATCTTTAATTACCATGCCCCCATAAGACTTTCCAGAACCAAAGCACAACCCTCCCCATGGCTACAGAAAACCACTAAGTCAGAAATGAAAAACTGGGATAAAGCCTGGGAGCAGTGGCGCAAAACTAAAACCCCCTCAACTAGACAAATTCTTAGAACTATGCAATAGAGTCAAAAAGCTAATAAAACAGGACAAATTCCAATACTATGTCTGCCCTAGACTCCTCCCAACACAGCCAAAAACAATTCTGGTCCTCCATAAACTCCACCCTCCACCCAGGTAAAGTCCAGTACCCCCCCCTAACATCCCTCACTTCTCCGAAAGTATTGCTACCTCATTCAACACGCACTTCACACAAAATCATACTATCACTAGCTAAAAACAACCCCCCTCCTCTCCAACCCACAGCTTCAACTAGTAATCTCTCCACTGCCTTCTCTTTTTCTCCTGTACCTACCTCCAACATAAAAACTCTTAACTAAACTTAAGCCCACCAAATTAGC